>NC_134483.1:144345805-144353456 GCF_040206685.1 Ascaphus truei | reverse complement strand
CTCTCTCTCTCTGACTGACTCTCTCTCTCTCTCTGACTCCCTCTCTCTCTGACTGATTCTCTCTCTCTCTCTCTCTGACTGACTCTCTCTCTCTCTGACTTACTCTCTCTCTGACTGACTTTCTCTCTCTCTCTCTGACTGACTCTCTCTCTGACTGACTCTCTCTCTCTCTCTCTCTGACTGACTCTCTCTCTGACTGACTCTCTCTCTCTGACTGACTCTCTCTCTCTCTGAACTGACTCCTCTCTGACTGACTCTCTCTCTCTGACTGACTCTCTCTCTGACTCTCTCTGACTGACTGACTCTCTGTCTGACTGACTCTCTCTGACTGACTGACTCTCTCTCTGACTGACTCTCTCTCTCTCTCACTGACTCTCTCTCTCTCTCTGACTCTCTCTCTCTCTACTCTCTCTCTCTGACTCCCTCTCTCTCTCTCTCTGACTGACTCTCTCTGACTGACTCTCTCCCTCTGACTGACTCTCTCTCTGACTAACTCTCTCTCTGACTGACTGACTTACTCTCTCTCTGACTGACTGACTCTCTCTCTGACTGACTCTCTCTCTCTGACTGACTCTCTCTCTCTCTCTGACTCTCTCTCTCTCTCTCTGACTGACCCTTTCTCTCTCTCTGACTTACTCTCTCTCTCTCTCTCTCTCTGACTGACTCTCTCTGACTGACTCTCTCTCTCTCTGACTGACTCCTCTCTCTCTGACCCTCTACTGAACTGACTCTCTTGTCTGACTGAAACTCTCTCTCTCTCTGACTGACTCTCTGACTGACTCTGACTCTCTCTCTCTCTGACTCTCTCTCTCTCTCTGACTCTCTCTCTCTCTGACTCCCTCTCTCTCTCTCTCCCTCTCCCTGACTGACTCTCTCTGCTGACTAACTCTCTCTCTGACTGACTGACTTACTCTCTCTCTGACTGACTGACTCTCTCTCTGACTGACCTCTCTCTCTCTGACTGACTCTCTCTCTCTCTGACTCTCTCTCTCTCTCTCTGACTGACCCTTTCTCTCTCTCTGACTTACTCTCTCTCTCTCTCTCTCTCTGACTGACTCTCTCTGACTGACTCTCTCTCTCTCTCTGACTGACTCTCTCTCTCTGACTCTCTCTGACTGACTGACTCTCTGTCTGACTGACTCTCTCTCTCTCTGACTGACTCTCTCTCTCTGACTGACTCTCTCTCTCTCTCTCTCTCTCTCTCTCTCTCTCTCTCTCTCTCTGACTGACTCTCTCTCTGACTGACTCTCTCTGACTGACTCTCTCTCTCTCTGACTCTTTCTCTCTCTCTCTGACTGACTCTCTCTGACTGACTCTCTCTCTCTCTCTGACTGACTCTCTCTCTCTGACTGACTGACTCTCTCTCTGACTGACTCTCTCTCTCTGACTGACTCTCTCTCTCTCACTCTGACTGACTATCTCTCTCTCTCTAGCTGATTCTCTCTCTCTCTGACTGACGCTCTCTCTCTGACTGACTCTCTCTCTCTCTCTGACTGACTCTCTCTCTGACTGACTTTCTCTCTCTCTCTCTGACTGACTCTCTCTCTGACTGACTCTCTCTCTCTCTCTGACTGACTCTCTCTCTGACTGACTCTCTCTCTCTGTCTGACTCTCTCTCTCTCTGAACTGACTACCTCTCTGACTGACTCTCTCTCTCTAACTGACTCTCTCTCTGACTCTCTCTGACTGACTGACTCTCTCTCTGACTGACTCTCTCTCTCTCTCTCTCTCTCTCTCACTGACTCTCTCTCTCTGACTCTCTCTCTCTCTGACTCTCTCTCTCTCTGACTCCCTCTCTCTCTCTCTGACTGACTCTCTCTGACTGACTCTCTCCCTCTGACTGACTCTCTCTCTGAATAACTCTCTCTCTGACTGACCCTTTCTCTCTCTCTGACTTACTCTCTCTCTCTCTCTCTCTCTCTCTGACTGACTCTCTCTGACTGACTCTCTCTCTCTCTCTCTGACTGACTCTTCTCTTTCTTCGCCCCTTTCTCTCTGACTGACTGACTTTTGTCTTAATGCTTTTCTCTTCTGTCTTACGCTTCTCTCTCTGACTCTGACTCTCTCTCTCTCTGACTGACTCTCTCTCTCTCTGACTGCTCTCTCTGACTGACTCTCTCTCTCTTTCTTTCTCTCTGCTATTCTTCTTTTTTTTATAGTTCTTTTTCTTCTCTCTCTCTCTCTCTCTCTGACTGACTCTCTCTGACTGACTCTCTCTCTCTGACTTTCCTCTCTCTGACTGACTCTCTCTGACTGACTCTCTCTCTCTGACTGACTGACTCTCTCTCTGACTGACTCTCTCTCTCTCTCTGACTGACTCACTCTCTCTCTGACTGACTCTCTCTCTCTCTCTCTCTGACGATCTCTCTCTCTCTCTCTGACTCTCTCTCTCTGCTGACTCTCTCTCTTGGCTGACTCTCTCTCTCTGGCTGACTCTCTCTCTCTCTCTGTCTGACTCTCTCTCTCTCTCTCTGGCTGACTCTCTCTCTCTCTCTCTGACTGACTCTCTCTCTCTGACTGACTCTCTCTCTCTCTGACTGACTTTCTCTCTCTGACTGACTCTCTCTCTCTCTCTGACTGACTCTCTCTCTGACTGACTCTCTCTCTCTCTGACTGACTCTCTCTCTCTGAACTGACTCCCTCTCTGACTGACTCTCTCTCTCTGACTCTCATCTGACTGACTGACTCTCTGTCTGAATGACTCTCTCTGACTGACTCTCTCTCTCTCTGACTGACTCTCTCTCTCTGACTGACTCTCTCTCTCTCTCTGACTCCCTCTCTCTCTGACTGATTCTCTCTCTCTCTCTCTCTGACTGACTCTCTCTCTCTCTGACTACTCTCTCTCTGGACTGACTTTCTCTCTCTCTCTCTGACTGACTCTCTCTCTGACTGACTCTCTCTCTCTCTCTCTGACTGACTCTCTCTCTGACTGACTCTCTCTCTCTGACTGACTCTCTCTCTCTCTGAACTGACTCCCTCTCTGACTGACTCTCTCTCTCTGACTGACTCTCTCTCTGACTCTCTCTGACTGACTGACTCTCTGTCCTGACTGACTCTCTCTGACTGACTGACTCTCTCTCTGACTGACTCTCTCTCTCTCTCTCACTGACTCTCTCTCTCTGACTCTCTCTCTCTCTCTGACTCTCTCTCTCTCTGACTCCCTTTCTCTCTCTCTCTGACTGACTCTCTCTGACTGACTCTCTCTCTCTCTCTGACTGACTCTCTCTCTCTGACTGACTGACTCTCTCTCTGACTGACTCTCTCTCTCTGCTGACTCTCTCTCTCTCACTCTGACTGACTATCTCTCTCTCTCTGGCTGATTCTCTCTCTCTCTGACTGACGCTCTCTCTCTGACTGACTCTCTCTCTCTCTGACTGACTCTCTCTCTGACTGACTTTCTCTCTCTCTCTCTGACTGACTCTCTCTCTGACTGACTCTCTCTCTCTCTGACTGACTCTCTCCTCTGACTGACTCTCTCTCTCTGACTGACTCTCTCTCTCTCTGAACTGACTCCCTCTCTGACTGACTCTCTCTCTCTAACTGACTCTCTCTCTGACTCTCTCTGACTGACTGACTCTCTCTCTGACTGACTCTCTCTCTCTCTCTCTCTCACTGACTCTCTCCTCTGACCTCTCTCTCTCTCTGACTCTCTCTCTCTCTGACTCCCTCTCTCTCTCTCTGACTGACTCTCTCTGACTGACTCTCTCCCTCTGACTGACTCTCTCTCTGAATAACTCTCTCTCTGACTGACTGACTTACTCTCTCTCTGACTGACTGACTCTCTCTCTGACTGACTCTCTCTCTCTCTGACTGACTCTCTCTCTCTCTGACTCTCTCTCTCTCTCCGACTGACCCTTTCTCTCTCTCTGACTTACTCTCTCTCTCTCTCTCTCTCTCTCTCTCTCTCTGACTGACTCTCTCTGACTGACTCTCTCTCTCTGACTTTCTCTCTCTCTGACTGACTCTCTCTGACTGACTCTCTCTCTCTGACTGACTGACTCTCTCTCTGACTGACTCTCTCTCTCTGTCTGACTGACTCACTCTCTCTCTGACTGACTCTCTCTCTCTCTCTCTCTGACTGACTCTCTCTCTCTCTCTCTGACTCTCTCTCTCTGGCTGACTCTCTCTCTCTGGCTGACTCTCTCTCTCTCTCTGTCTGACTCTCTCTCTCTCTCTCTGGCTGACTCTCTCTCTCTCTCTCTGACTGACTCTCTCTCTCTGACTGATCTCTCTCTCTCTGACTGACTTTCTCTCTCTGACTGACTCTCTCTCTCTCTCTGACTGACTCTCTCTCTGACTGACTCTCTCTCTCTGGACTGACTCTCTCTCTCTGACTGACTCCCTCTCTGACTGACTCTCTCTCTCTGACTCTCTCTGACTGACTGACTCTCTGTCTGAATGACTCTCTCTGACTGACTGACTGTCTCTCTCTCTCTGACTGACTCTCTCTCTCTGACTGACTCTCTCTCTCTCTCTGACTCCCCTCTCTCTGACTGATTCTCTCTCTCTCTCTCTCTGACTGACTCTCTCTCTCTCTGACTTACTCTCTCTCTGACTGACTTTCTCTCTCTCTCTCTGACTGACTCTCTCTCTGACTGACTCTCTCTCTCTCTCTCTGACTGACTCTCTCTCTGACTGACTCTCTCTCTCTGACTGACTCTCTCTCTCTCTGAACTGACTCCCTCTCTGACTGACTCTCTCTCTCTGACTGACTCTCTCTCTGACTCCTCTCTGACTGACTGACTCTCTGTCTGACTGACTCTCTCTGACTGACTGACTCTCTCTCTGACTGACTCTCTCTCTCTCTCTCACTGACTCTCTCTCTCTCTGACTCTCTCTCTCTCTCTGACTCTCTCTCTCTCTGACTCCCTCTCTCTCTCTCTCTGACTGACTCTCTCTGACTGACTCTCTCCCTCTGACTGACTCTCTCTCTGACTAACTCTCTCTCTGACTGACTGACTTACTCTCTCTCTGACTGACTGACTCTCTCTCTGACTGACTCTCTCTCTCTGACATGACTCTCTCTCTCTCTGACTCTCTCTCTCTCTCTCTGACTGACCCTTTCTCTCTCTCTGACTTACTCTCTCTCTCTCTCTCTCTCTCTGACTGACTCTCTCTGACTGACTCTCTCTCTCTCTCTGACTGACTCTCTCTCTCTGACTCTCTCTGACTGACTGACTCTCTGTCTGACTGACTCTCTCTCTCTCTGACTGACTCTCTCTCTCTGACTGACTCTCTCTCTCTCTCTCTCTCTCTCTCTCTCTCTCTGACTGACTCTCTCTCTCTGACTGACTGACTCTCTGACTGACTCTCTCTCTCTCTGACTCTTTCTCTCTCTCTCTGACTGACTCTCTCTGACTGACTCTCTCTCCTCTCTCTGACTGACTCTCTCTCTCTGACTGACTGACTCTCTCTCTGACTGACTCTCTCTCTCTGACTGACTCTCTCTCTCTCACTCTGACTGACTATCTCTCTCTCTCTAGCTGATTCTCTCTCTCTCTGACTGACGCTCTCTCTCTGACTGACTCTCTCTCTCTCTGACTGACTCTCTCTCTGACTGACTTTCTCTCTCTCTCTCTGACTGACTCTCTCTCTGACTGACTCTCTCTCTCTCTCTGACTGACTCTCTCTCTGACTGACTCTCTCTCTCTGACATGACTCTCTCTCTCTCTGAACTGACTACCTCTCTGACTGACTCTCTCTCTCTAACTGACTCTCTCTCTGACTCTCTCTGACTGACTGACTCTCTCTCTGACTGACTCTCTCTCTCTCTCTCTCTCTCTCTCACTGACTCTCTCTCTCTGACTCTCTCTCTCTCTGACTCTCTCTCTCTCTGACTCCCTCTCTCTCTCTCTGACTGACTCTCTCTGACTGACTCTCTCCCTCTGACTGACTCTCTCTCTGATAACTCTCTCTCTGACTGACCCTTTCTCTCTCTCTGACTTACTCTCTCTCTCTCTCTCTCTCTCTCTGACTGACTCTCTCTGACTGACTCTCTCTCTCTCTCTGACTGACTCTCTCTCTCTGACTCTCTCTGACTGACTGACTCTCTGTCTGACTGACTCTCTCTCTCTCTGACTGACTCTCTCTCTCTCTGACTGACTCTCTCTCTCTCTCTCTCTCTCTCTGACTGACTCTCTCTCTCTCTGACTGACTCTCTCTGAGTGACTCTCTCTCTCTCTCTGACTCTTTCTCTCTCTCTCTGACTGACTCTCTCTGACTGACTCTCTCTCTCTCTCTCTGACTGACTCTCTCTCTCTGACTGACTGACTCTCTCTCTGACTGACTCTCTCTCTCTGACTGACTCTCTCTCTCTCACGTCTGACTGACTATCTCTCTCTCTCTGGCTGATTCTCTCTCTCTCTGACTGACGCTCTCTCTCTGACTGACTCTCTCTCTCTCTGACTGACTCTCTCTCTGACTGACTTTCTCTCTCTCTCTCTGACTGACTCTCTCTCTGACTGACTCTCTCTCTCTCTGACTGACTCTCTCTCTGACTGACTCTCTCTCTCTGACTGACTCTCTCTCTTTCTGAACTGACTCCCTCTCTGACTGACTCTCTCTCTCTAACTGACTCTCTCTCTGACTCTCTCTGACTGACTGACTCTCTCTCTGACTGACTCTCTCTCTCTCTCTCTCTCACTGACTCTCTCTCTCTGACTCTCTCTCTCTCTGACTCTCTCTCTCTCTGACTCCCTCTCTCTCTCTCTGACTGACTCTCTCTGACTGACTCTCTCCCTCTGACTGACTCTCTCTCTGAATAACTCTCTCTCTGACTGACTGACTTACTCTCTCTCTGACTGACTGACTCTCTCTCTGACTGACTCTCTCTCTCTCTGACTTGACTCTCTCTCTCTCTGACTCTCTCTCTCTCTCTGACTGACCCTTTCTCTCTCTCTGACTTACTCTCTCTCTCTCTCTCTTCTCTCTCTCATTGACTCTCTCTCTCTGACTCTCTCTCTCTGACTCTCTCTCTCTCTGACTCCCTCTCTCTCTCTCTCTGACTGACTCTCTCTGACTGACTCTCTCCCTCTGACTGACTCTCTCTCTGAATAACTCTCTCTCTGACTGACTGACTTACTCTCTCTCTGACTGACTGACTCTCTCTCTGACTGACTCTCTCTCTCTCTGACTGACTCTCTCTCTCTCTGACTCTCTCTCTCTCTCTGACTGACCCTTTCTCTCTCTCTCTGACTTACTCTCTCTCTCTCTCTCTCTCTCTCTCTCTCTCTCTGACTGACTCTCTCTGACTGACTCTCTCTCTCTGACTTTCTCTCTCTCTGACTGACCCTCTCTGACTGACTCTCTCTCTCTGACTGACTCTCTCTCTGACTCTCTCTGACTGACTGACTCTCTGTCTGACGACTCTCTCTGACTGACTGACTCTCTCTCTGACTGACTCTCTCTCTCTCTCTCTCACTGACTCTCTCTCTCTGACTCTCTCTCTCTCTCTGACTCTCTCTCTCTCTGACTCCCTCTCTCTCTCTCTGACTGACTCTCTCTGACTGACTCTCTCCTCTGACTGACTCTCTCTCTGACTAACTCTCTTTCTGACTGACTGACTTACTCTCTCTCTGACTGACTGACTCTCTCTCTGACTGACTCTCTCTCTCTGACTGACTCTCTCTCTGACTCTCTCTCTCTCTTCTGA